>NW_026057297.1:0-2075 GCF_019202705.1 Hemisphaericaspora subhashii | reverse complement strand
GAGCAAAGGGGGAAAAGAGGACCCCCCCCCCCCCCCCCCCAGCTGGATCTTCAATCGCCAACAGAAAGAAGCTACAGGAACCGACTGGAGTGTAGAAGAACGAATATAGATAGGTGTAACCAATGTGGGAACAGCTCTTCCAAGAGGAGGAAGTTGGCATTTTCATGGTGGCAAATCAAAGGAGGCTCGTTGAACTGAACCCCCGCACCTCTATACGAGAAACTAATGGATCCCCGATCACCTGTACAGCTATAGCCGAATAAATGAGAGATAGGCTTTCTATGAGTCATTGATTGCAAAGGCGGGAACGAAGAAGTAAAATTTGACTGCAATTTATATGTATAAAATCTATTAGAATAATCGTAAGATAACCGCCAGGCTTGTAGCTTAAAGTTCCCATGGCTGGTTGAAATGAACTCTGGTCTAGATCCATTACCCCTTGCTCTCAAACAACACAAGAACCTTAATAAGATGTCTCATACAATCGATAGAGAAAGAACTAAAAACAATGGCCCACTTGGATTACTCCTTGTGCATCTCTCTCAAGCCGTATAATCTCCACCCATAAAGGTAGCAAAGTGGAGTTCTGGATGGCCCCCATTGTCCCTGTCAACAACTATTAAACCTTATTGAAGAAGAGGAAGACCCAGCAACCTTGATTGGCTATTCTAAACAGACATCAAATCTGGCAGTAAAATGGGAGGCAAAAAATAAGCGCTAGTGCATATTGATCTCGCCAAAACTTGTCAAGCGAACCCCTGAATTTACGGCTCAGTAGTATGCAAGCATTAAGCTTCTGACACAATGGAGGTGGATCAAGAGACGCCTTGAATCAAATAGGTTACCATTGTTTTACTGATTTATAGTTTACAAGCAATTTCAATAAATTTGCAGCAAATAAATCAATAAAATCTTGAAAGAGAATTAAAGTTTTGGTCTCACAATGAAAGTAATCAAGTGGAGTCATTGTGGTTGTCAGATACTTTCACGAACTGAAACACGTAGCACCAGGCAACGAAGAACAATCCAGGAATCACAGGTCTTACTAAATTTCATTCGCTTCTTCTTATCGCTTATCAAATTGGATCAGATTGATTACTAACAAACGAGTCGGTTAAAGATACCCGGACGCTTATCTTTTTTCGGAACACCGATAAGACCGGGTGGCAAAAGAGCCGCCGCGCAGAAAAAAAGTGTTGATAATTTCAAACCTCCTTTTTCTCAATAACTTAGAACAAATGCAGCCAAATCAAAGTATACAACTTAATCTTCA
The DNA here is from genome assembly GCF_019202705.1 of Hemisphaericaspora subhashii. Classification (NCBI taxonomy): domain Eukaryota; kingdom Fungi; phylum Ascomycota; class Pichiomycetes; order Serinales; family Debaryomycetaceae; genus Hemisphaericaspora; species Hemisphaericaspora subhashii. The sequence goes on along the minus strand of NW_026057297.1, from coordinate 802 downwards.
TTGTACTGCCAACGACAATACACTGCTAACAACAATTCACTACTAACAGCAATACACTGCCAACAACAATACACTACTCTGAACTACTGTGAAATCTGCCTTATTAGTGATCAGTTACTAGAAGGATCCCAATAGTAGTCACTCACACAACATCCCCAATATGTAATAACAGAGATATAGATATGAACTATGAGTATAAGTCTTACAAGCTTGAGCAGCATCACCAAATACCATCACCATAGCAAGTGAGACCAAGTAAAAAGTAGATCTTGGTATTCATCAAAAGAAGTAGAAAGTAAAGACGAATCAACTTTAAAAATTGATCAGTTTCAAGTAAACAAACACATTTTCCAACCACGTGGGAATATGAAATTAACAACAAAGGCTCAGGTGCTCCATCAGCACCAATAATAGGTGCTTCATGAAAGCCTAAATCGGGCTTTTGTTAGCGAACCCCATAGTTAAAATCAGGTGCTGATCCAGTGAAACATTTGCAGGCAGGTGCCCCACCGTACTAAACATAAAAACATTGTTTGATCAGTTTCAAGTAAACAAACACATTTTCCAACCACGTGGGAACATGAAATTAACAACAAAGGCTCAGGTGCTCCATCAGCACCAATAATAGGTGCTTCATGAAAGCCTAAATCGGGCTTTTGTTAGCGAACCCCATAGTTAAAATCAGGTGCTGATCCAGTGAAACATTTGCAGGCAGGTGCCCCACCGTACTAAACATAAAAACATTGTCTGCTACCCCTCCAGAGTATATCCCAGGTGAAAGGTACAATGATATTCTTCAATC
>NW_026057296.1:0-2082 GCF_019202705.1 Hemisphaericaspora subhashii | reverse complement strand
GGATGGGGGGTGGGGACATGGGGGATCCGTTATCCAAGGGGAAATGCGTATAGGCATATTGTCCATTCATATTGTATTGGTTGGTAAAACTTCGTATAAGTTTATACAGAAGAAAACCCTGCATAACCAACAAACAAATAAACAACGTTGTGTGATATTAAATTATTTAATTAGATTAATCATTGATGTAAATTAATTTCTAATGTTACATGTACCTGTACTTTGTAGTGTTGATTTTTTTTTTGCAGCAATTTTTATAAAATCGTTTTGGTGAAAATAGTATTATCTATCCCTTTCTTTCTTATTTATATGCAACAGAACAACTCTTAACGCATTTTCAAAAATTGAACAATACTCGTTATGTCAATAATAGGGCACAGCGGTGTATGAATTCTGATTTAATTATCAAAAGCTTCTTAACCAGAAGTTTTGCAACGAAATCAAGTCTTAAAAATCATTATTACCGCTATTAATCAATTAATTATATTTGATGTAAGTGAAACCTTTATTAATATTTATGCTTCATATACAAACATCAATCTAGCATATCAAAATGGATTGAAAAAGTATACGCAAGAAGAATAACCAATGAAACTACATTCTTGAATCAAATAGTCGTGATAACCTCACCCAAGCATGGAGAATAGAGACCTACCGATATTCGACAACGAGGAGGAATTAGGGGAGACCGATGCAGAGAATTTTGCTACTATTGTTTGCTCCACGTCTACGAAGGAACCCGACAGTTCTGATATGATTAAGAGAAATTCCCCAACAATATTTGAAGTGACATTTAATTTCTCATTTTAGTATTCTACGTTTTGGGATTTTTAATTGCGTAGTTGCAACTTCATTGAGCTGAAGAAGTTTGAATGGAAGTTTTACCTGACTTCAATGGAACAAGAAATTAGTAAATCACTCCAAAAACTACCATTGCGCTTTCGACGGGAGATGTGGCTATTCGAATCAGTCCTAATGATATACTTGTTAAATAATAAAAGTGATCAACAATGACAAAGATCTTGTTGGAAGTTCATTGATTATGTTGGCTTGCTGTTTCTTTGGAGATCCTCTGCGAGCAATGGCAACAATATACTGTTTATCTCTAATTGGAAGAAGGAAGTCATTCCTAAAGCTACCATGTGAGTCTGCTTGGTTTTCTTCGCCTTCTTTGACCAATTACACAAGTGAAGCCTTCCAATGTGCTTTCAGGACGAACAAAGAAAGCTTCTTCTACCAAAACAACTGATTGTATAGCGTTCATTCTTATTAACACGCAGAACTACAAGACCTTGGAATCGACTTCTAAATGGAAATGAAGAGAAGCTATTAAAGGAGAAATGTATCCTCATAGGTTCTGAGCGAAGTAACCATGACCGAGAGATGTTTTGTTTGGGGAGCCCTATATACAGTAGTTTGGGGAATGATAGATTAGTTGGCTTGGCCAAACTCTAGATGGATTTCAAAAACAGTTATAGAGAGCATGACAGGAATCTTTGTTCTATAAAAGAGTCATTTACAAGTTGTATGTTTGATTCAAATTTGGGTCATGCTGCGATAGTAAATCCCAGCGATAACATACACCCTTTATATGAAACAAAACGATAGAAGACACCTCATGTCTAAATAGCACGTTGGCTTAATCTCTTACACTCATCTCATTCATTTTCGGTACTCAAATAATAATAATAATAATAGAACAATAGAAAGAAACGGCTGCAATAAATTCCCATTGTTATCAGATTTTCCATATGTGAAAAATACTAAATTAAGCTAGAATTTAGAAGTATTTTTAATGATTGTCAAGACAAGAATTTCAAGAACTTCTTAAATTGACAACCCCCAGTGGCCAATGCATATATATCTCATCTCATCTCATCTCATCTCATCATAATATAAATGAAGATGGGGAGGGGCGTGTTCTTAATGTATTTCTATAATAATAATAATTGTATTATATTATAACTTCTTAACACAAAAGTTAACAACAGAAATCCTAATCAAGTAAATCCCCACGTGCGCTCAAGTAAAAATTTATTAAACAATAAATTAACCATCAGTACACTACCTTTTAATAATTTT
>NW_026057292.1:0-2094 GCF_019202705.1 Hemisphaericaspora subhashii | reverse complement strand
TTTTTTTACTTTCTTTTAAACCTTTATTATCCATAACAGTGGTTTTATTACAGTTTTAATCCAAGTCCAATTATTAATGTTAAATATGTTGCAACTTAAGAAAAAGCTGGTTTTTTTAGTGAGTATGCCTATTTTAGGAGATTCTCACACGAGACTGTGTCTTCTGACATAGTTAGCCTATAAAAGGTTTTTTGAACCACTTAGAGTTATAAGTATGAATCCCTCCTTACATTGTCCAGGAGGCGCATATATTTCTATATAGATTCTTCTCGTTTTTATATAGTCTAATATATATGATTTTAAGAAAAAAAAAATCAGCCAAAAGAGAAGAATTTAGGATTTTGTGGTTGTTAGATGGTTTAGATATTATGTTCTTATACCCTGTCAGAGTTTTAGAGAGAAAAATTAAGGGAAATTTCACTTTTCAGAGTTTTAAATTTTCGAGTGATGACTGTGTTGATGCTCCGATCAATGCACAGATATTTGTTCTACTGGAGTGTAACTACTTGTCAAAAGTTTCTAAGCCATTCAGTATTGTATATATCTGGTTTGGGTTAATTTCGAATTTTGCAAGGTCTTTCTTTTCCAGGTTGAAAAAAATTGATCATATTTTTTTTGATACTCCAAACCAAAGGGCCATAAAATCCATCAAAAATTATCCTGGAATTAGGCAAAAGCATTCAACCAAGAGCATGTCAACTTATAATAAATCTGAGAGAGTGCCATTGTGTTTAAATAATATTTGTTCAAAAGGTGATACAATGTCCTCAAATTTGATGTCATGGAAGGGGGCTCCTATTTCCTTGATTACATTGAGGAGCTTTCATTGGGATGAAAGTGTACTAGTATGAATATGATAAGCTTTGATTAAATTCATGATATGTTATCGAGTTTCGGCATATGTAGTTGTATGAACAAGGGTTGAAAACGTACCAGTTACTGTATTGAAAATTTTCAGGTTTTATTTTCTTTTTTCGCAACCTTTTCTATCAAAATTTTGAAAATTTTGCAACCAAAATGAAGCAACCCCTATATCATGAAAAAAAACACAACAAATGTATTCAAGATATAAGAAAAAGAAAACTACTTAATCCAATCAGTCATCAAAGAATGAAGAGGTTATGGTTCTCGACTCGGTCGGAGTGAAAGAAATTTCATACAGTCATGCCCGTTTTCAATTCGGATCTCATTATTTTTTTACACTACTGGAAGCATGAAAAGCTTGGATCTTACTTCCAAACCTCGGGATGATCTATCTTACAGACATAAATACATATAAGTGAAGTAACTAGACTGGCTGACCTAGTCACGCGAGTTTTAAATATATAGAAACCTAAGCAAACGGAGTTGTCGTAGGCTAAAGTGTATCTGCAAACAAAATGAAAGAAACGATTCCCAGATCGTTGGAAAACTTTGGTCAATCCAATGGCATGCCTTAACCAAAGAGGCACATGATCCAATACGATCACTACAATAAGATTCTAAAACTCCAATCATAAATACATTAATAAATACAGAAACTTTTATATAATAAAAAATCAACTTAACACCAGAATCTATACCATCTAACATAGAATGGCTTTTCAGCCAATTTTGCTCTTTCTTCAGCTAATTCCTGTTGTAAAATATCCATATCAATGTTTGCTCTACCAGTATCGACATCAATTTCTTTTGCTCTAATAAACAAAGTCCAATCTCTTTTCCAAAGCTTATAACCTAACCAAGAAAGAATAATAACTGGCAATCCTAAATATGACAAAAAGAAATCATAAGCATTTGGTGGACCTCCCAATGGGAATAATGCAATCCAAAACTGTGCAATCAAAACCAAAACATTAATAATAAATCCATAATAAGAACCCCAATATCCACATTGAGAAACATAAGGCAATTCATTCAATGATCTGTTTTGGGCAGACATAGCTCTTCTGAATCTGATGTGACTTAAGTTAATTGCCATCCAGGTGAAGATTGAACTTAATCCAGAAAGAGCCAATAACCAATTGAAAGCATCAACTTGTTTACCACTAGCCGCAATAAGGGCAAAAAGACCAAAGGCGTCGGTTATTAAGATAGCAACTAATGGTCTACCTT
>NW_026057291.1:0-2127 GCF_019202705.1 Hemisphaericaspora subhashii | reverse complement strand
GGCGACACACGATCTGAAAGATTTTAAATGAAGGGTTGGTAGCGCCAGATATAACTTATTTATTCCAACAAATAGATGAGATTCGAGACGACCAACTGCAGTAACAAGCAGATTTTCATATTCACGTTGACGTTGTAATTCAGAATTATCAATGGTTTGAATTGGAGTAGCACTTTCAGTTGAAGCTGTGGTTTGATCTGAAGTAGTTTTACGAGCCATAATGAAATAATGTTAAAGTAATAAGTAGTTGAGTTTATTGAATTTTCGATACTATATAAGCTATAAACATTTTCAAGTTAATAGAGATTTCTAGATTTATTTATATTCTTTCAGTCATCTTAATTCTTAGATTCCTTTTCAATTCTTTTCATTCTTAAGTATGTATTTCTTTATAATTAATATTTCAATTTACTATATTTGGTAAATTGTATTTTATTGTTGTTATTTCTAGTTTAGGTTAGTAAGTACTTTTCCGTTTTATAAATATTTTAAAATAAGTAATTGTTTACTTATTAACACCGTTGACTAGACTAGCTAGACGAAAACACAATAAGGTTTAAAGGCCCTATTGGTACTTTTACTTGAATGGGTAAATATGAAATTTCCCCAATCAAGTATACACACCCGAATAAGTAAATCTTGTGCTTTACTTATTCTTCGAATTGTTTGTTTTAATAGTTTTCCGTTTTTATAAATTTCTTGTTTCAGTAATATTTGTTTTAATAATAATATTGTTTTCATAAATAAAGACATTGGATTATTTTATTTCAACACAAAGAATATTTTATCAATCAGATTTTGCCTACACATGACTCAGAACTGTAATGCAAACTCTAACTTGCTTCTTCAACCCTACGTCTAAAATCCCTTAAATGGGGGAAGGGTAGGGACACGAGAATGACTGGATGTAGAGAGTTTCTAATAAGAAATACCTAAAATACTATAGGTCAATGAGCAATTCATATTTCATTATTCATGAATTGGCTTGAGATATTTTTTGGTCGCTTGGTAGCGCAATGATTTTTTAGAAACTGTGACAATTAATTACAGAGGATAATTAATCTACATGATATGTCTGGAATAATATTATAAATCTTAGAAATTGGTTGCATTCATTATTATCATTACTATATATATATATCAGTTTATGCATGTTGTCCAGCTTTCTTCGTTGAATTTGTTTGTTGACGTTTATTCTCTTTGGAGAGTGTTACCCGACTTCCTTGTAGCTAAGCCATTGGATTACTGTTATTTCAACAAAACTAACTATTTATAGCCTTAGATGGTTAAGGAAGGTAACGGATACATTAAGAGAACATTATTACAAAAGTAAACTGTATTTTTCTCTCTTCTCAACTTATTTGGAGTGTTTCTGGTCTCGACTTTTAATATGATGATTATAATTTGGACGCAAATTACACATCTTTAATTCGGTTCCACTTTCAATCTAAGAGGAATTTATATAATGAAGCGCCTACCAAAGAATACGGCCTGAAGTCGCCAAGAGTTGGGGAGCCATACCGTAACCAGAGTCATGAAATTTTACTAAAGAGAAGTTCTTGTTTAAAATTATTAAATTTATAAAACTCTATAAGAAGTGAATAAATAAATAGCAGCCTAGTGTATCCTCCCACTTAAAATCCATACCATTTCAACCTTCTAAGCCAGTGCAATATGAAGAATCTAATGCACTAGATTGCTATTTATTTATTCACTTCTTATAGAATTTTATATTGTTAGCTGTTGGAGGAGTAGCAGTAACAGGAATAATAGTAGCAGCAGGAATTCTACCTTTGTGGGTCGCAACACCACCTAAACATGATGGTGTATGATTTAACGTCATTGGTGAACACTTGGATAGTTAAGGTTCCAGTTGGCCATGGTCCAGACAAATTGATAGCACCATAGAAATTTCTCCCAAACGATGCTTTCAGTTTAACTAATCAAAAGTAAGACGACCTTAACTATCTAATAAAAACTTCTTCAATATCGGAGTCTGGAATGTCACTAACAACTTTAGTATTGACAAGTTCTTGTCTTTCATACAATCTGTTTAGCAATTCCTTCGTAAGAAAGCTTCTATATCCAGGTAAAAACACCATAACCTTCCTTGCCAATTAATGTATG
>NW_026057290.1:0-2137 GCF_019202705.1 Hemisphaericaspora subhashii | reverse complement strand
AATATTAGAGATGATGTATATAACAAGTAGATTTTGGTTCGAGAAGAATAGATGACGAGATATACTAAAATTGATACCTTTCGTTTCTAACAAACTGTCAAATTTGGACACCATCCCAAAGGGTGGTCCCTTGCTCGTGAGTTCGCCAAGGGGATTTTGTGGTCTTTCTTTAGTGGTGATTATTATCCCCATAGTAAATTATTTCAGAGCGAGAGGAGAGCCTCGCTAAATGATAGATAAAAACTGTATCTAACTTTTTATCTAAAGACACTCGTTTAACCTGTTTTCCCTACTGTCCTGGGCCTTTACTCTGATGACCCTTCTAATCCCTTCAAGAATTGAAGTGTGCTTAACCGTCAGCTTTAAACAGTAAGATACTAGGCAAAATTAATCTTCGAAATACAAAAGCTAATCAAGGAATAGATCTTTCGTAGAGATTTCCAGATTCCACTATTTGGAAAAGATTGGTCACATGACTGGTCTATTTCCGAATAAACAATTAATTGTTTAATTACAAATTTTTTGGCATATTCTATTTATCTTGATAGGTCATATACAATCGAAGAAAGAAACGATTCCAGTAGTTGATTTGGTATGCTACTTTTACTGTGGGATCAACCATTCAGAAAAATGTTACGTGTCGCAAGTCATCTACTTAACGTTCTTTACGCGTGTTTTTTTTCCACAATTTTTATGATTTTACACCGGTTTTACCACACTATTCAATTTTGATCCTGGCTCATTTGCCAATAATCTCATTATGACATATTACGGAGTTGTGGAGGGTCGCAACCCTGGCGCTTATGATAATTGGCCCGATTGTAAGAAAGAAGTTAATGGATAGAACAATGCTAATTTTAGAAAGTTTGATTCAGAAGAAGTAGCTCTCGAATATGCTACTAAAGGGGGATATGTACATAACGTCTTTGTTGATGGAGCCTGTCGAGGAAATGGTAAGGAACACTGGCCGGAAGCTGGTTATGGTGTCTACTATGGACCAGAAGATAGTCGAAATGCGGCGGGGCTATGGACTCGGACATTAAACCAACCAATCAACATGCGGAGCTATTCGCACTACTTCATGCATTAAGGAATGTTCATCAGGATTTAGCAGCTCAGCGCGCTAGACGTCCGCTTCGAATTCTTTCTGATTCCCAGTATGCCGTGCGTAGCTTTAACGAATGGACCAATAAGTGGAGAAACAACGGTTGGAAGACTTGTTACCGTCATACTATAGCCAATGTCGATTTGATGAAATAAATGGTCAAGCTGAAAGATTACATAAACAGAGAATATGACAAGAAAGACTGGGATACTATAGACGTGGATCATGTTGAAGGTCATTGTGGAAACTTGGCAAATGAAGAAGCTGACAGATTAGAGAACTTGGGTGCAGATCAGGCCAAAACCTCGACTTCGGATGAAGAAAGCGAGGATGACATGCATCATTATTCGAACGAAAATGATCCGTATTACTATCCTAGCGATGAAAGCGAAGATGGCATGTATTATTATTCGAGCGAAAATGATCCGTATTACTATTCTAGCGATGAAAGTGGTGACTATTGGTGATGAAGGGTGTTAGTCTGAGTCGCCGAAGAATTCTTGTTGTCGCCGAAGAGTTCTTGCAATAGACTGTTTGTAGAAAAAATACGACGTAATATGCTAAGATTGAAGGTTTCCATCTGCAACTAAGAGTTAATTAGTAGTTTTGGTGAGCTGTCTAGTATTTTTCGATGGCACGTTTCGGTTGTTACTTAGGCTATAGTTACTTGAGTCGCTACTTGTAGAAACCACTATTGAACCTACCAGGGAAAGGACTTGCCTATGAAGAGAAAAAAGAACTAGCTGAGAAGGGGATCAACAGGTACAAAGGCTGCCTACCGCGAACCGAGTTCAGGCTCCTCCACTCTGGAACTGGGATTTTTCAACCATTCACTTTGCCCTTATAGCCTTAATGCATCTTCTATGGTTGGGTTGCATATGTAGTGATAAAGGGGTAAGTGAATTTGTGGAGGTATCTACGATATAGGGAAAAGTTTAATTATGAGGAGGGGAAAATGTTGGTAGATTAGTACCTCATTTTGTTAGGTACAAGTGACAACTCCTATACACGGTCACTGCTTTCTTTACGGTA
>NW_026057289.1:0-2189 GCF_019202705.1 Hemisphaericaspora subhashii | reverse complement strand
CTGAAGATTTATCCTTAAACTAGCTGAGACTAGTAGGATTGTTAAAAGGAAGGCTTAGAACATAAAACTAGTTTTATGTTTTTTGGATTTAAAGCAATAGCATTAATTTGGAAATCAATAAAATAAAGAAAGAGAAAAACCGTAACCAAAAACTCCCAGGAAGACAACCTCAAACAAATGTCAAGAGCATCACTCATTTTCCCCGCCTGTGAAACCTTCTCTTTACTTCTTTAAATCTTCTAATGTGCTGTATGTCTAAAATCCCCTGCTCTACTGGTTTCAAATAATGTCATGCTTATAAGTTCCGGTTTCGTTCTTTCCATTTTCATCCATGAACTTGGATGTTACTTTTCCTATCACCTTTCAATTGATCGTCACCCGGGTCCAGTTATACTGCATAACCCTCGTGCTTTTCAGTTATATCCTCTCCATCCGCCTCTTCTGTTAATGACTCAATTGGATACTGTAGGTGTCCTGGCGTAGTTCCCATGGCATTGGCTTCTCCTTCCACATTGTAATTGTGCAAACCGTTCTGTGGGAACACTTCGGAATGAATGCATTCACTCACCTTATCAAAAAAATCTTTGGTATTGCTAACTCCCAAGACCTCAAAGAATTCTTAGAACCGACACCTTTATTGTTGTAATTGGTTGCCCTTCCATACCTATTTCTGTACCCATTGATATAATCCAAAACTTTTTGACCTGGTTGAGGAAGGTAGGTTAAGTAATCAAAATGTCTAGCCGCTTCTTCTTCTGCCAAGCTACTACTATTAATAATGATTAAAGCACAATCATTCCATGTGATTTGCCTCCAAGTAATATTTCTCTCGTTTGTTCCTGATAATGTCCCAGCAAATCTCCCTTAAAATATTTAACAGCAGCTTCTCCCCATAAATGATATAGCAAACCACTAAGATGGAAATGAGATTGTATACTATAGAGTTTCTCAATCATTTCAACATCCGTTGTTCCTGCAATCATTAAGTCCTCATCCTTACCTGCGCATCTTCTGTCTACTACAAGACCTGGGTCGGTCGTGTGGAAAAGTGGCATGTACCTTTTAATTGTTTTAATTGCTTCATTATATGCCGCTTGCTTCTCCGGTCTCACCACTAAACGTTCGTCTACGATTGGTTCCGTTCTTATGTTTGTTGTGGCAGGATTTTGAAGGGCAGGGTTTTGCGCAACTTGGATTTGGGGATTCTGGTTCATCTGGTTCAAGTTGTTAATGGCGTCAAGAACTCGCTCTTGCTGAATTTGTTGATGGCGTTGCTGTTCTTCAATTCGTTGTTGCTGAGCTTGAAGGAGTCCATGAACTTGTTGTCCTTGTTGTTGGTGTTGCTCTTGTTCTTGTTGTTGTTGTTCTTGTTTCCCGTGTATGTGTAGTTGTTGCTGGAGTTGCTCGTTTATGTGTTGTTGTTGTTGCTGGAGTTGCCCGTGAATTTGTTAATCTTGCTGATGTTGTTGCTGGTCTTGTTGACGTTCTTGTTGATGTTGTTGTTGTTCTTGAAGGAATTGTTCTTGTTGTTGTTGAAGGAGTTCTACTTGTTCTCCAAGTTGTGGGTCCGGTTGCCCTTGTTGTGCTTAAATTCCTTCTACAGTAGCTTACAATCCGGTAATTGCTTGAGTTGTTTGGTCTCATTGAGTGTTCTGTTGGTTCTGGAGCTCTTCTTGTCCTGCACGTTGGCCTTCCTGTAATTGTTCAACTACTTGACGCATTCCTTCTTCAACACCTTGTTCGTGCTGTAAGAATTCATTTGCTTCTCTCACATGGCCTTCGAGTTGTCTACGTTCTTTTCTTACATCACGTTGGAGGCTTTGGATCTCGGTAGTTGTTGTTGCAGCCACTTCGTTAATTCTTTCATGTAAAGCAGTAATATCTTGTCCGTGTATTGCCAATCTCGCTTCTACGCGATCTACCGAATTAAGTAACCGGTCTAACCGGTTTAGGATGGTGGCGTCTTCCATTTCGGTGTCGGACATTTGTTTGAGGTTGTCTTCCTGGGAGTTTTTTGTTGCGGTTTTTCTCTTTCTTTATTTTATTGATTTCTAAATTAATATTATGGCTTTAAATTCAAAAACCATAAAACTAGTTTTATGTTCTAAACCTTCCTTTTAACAATCCTAGTAGTCTCAGCTAGTTTAAGGATAAATCTTCAGTTATGAGCTGTATAGGAAACTCTTATA
>NW_026057295.1:0-2203 GCF_019202705.1 Hemisphaericaspora subhashii | reverse complement strand
ATTCTGATCCATAAGTTCTATATTTCAAAATAGATATGCTTTCTTTATTTTAATGCTCTAACTTTGAGACAGAGATACATTTTCAACAAGACCATAATAATAGGAGGCTAGCTATGTTTAAGGTTGTACGAGCAGGAGAGTTCTGAGGAATGTTTATCTGCTATCCTTTTTGGAAGCTTGTGCTACCGTATCTAAGATCTATTCTGTTATAAGAGACCCGCGAGCCCCAAGCAAGTATGAATGTTTGTATTTTTGATAGTAGCGAGAATTGTAGAAATTGCTCGGTTTTCAATTGTAAGAATTAGATCAACATCCTTGCCTCTATTCAACCATTTTGTAATAGGTTTCAAAGCTACCCTTCATCATATATCTTTTAGATTTGTAGCTTTCAGGTTATAGAAGTCCTTAAACATCCAGACATCCTTATTGAGACATTGCAGTCAGACCAAGTTTCAAACCGGAATGATACATTGATCCGAGTTCATTGTTTACCAGCCTACAACCTCTTTGACATTCAGTTGAATTACGCCTTCGAGAAACCAAACTAAACAAATATATACCTTAGACCAGACAACCTCCTGTTGTGACCGTGCTATTATAAGCGGTTGAGTCCTTGTGAATTAGAAAGCGGTCGATGATAGTTGCCCTGGTTTGCTGTTTATTCAGCGTGTCCATTATGACAGTAGTTGGACGTCTTGGCATTGCAATGGTTCCTTCAGCTTGCGCATTGGCCCATGACTAGTAGTTGTAGTTGTTTAGTAGACTCTTTGTATCTTGGCCGAATTTGGACAAGCTCCTTCCTGAGCTTTATAAATATCACTCTAATTCCCTCTAAGTTTCAGTGTAGTTTAGTATTCCAGTTTTTATATATATTAGATAATCAAGTCCAGATTTATCAGGTAGTTCACCTCCTCTAAGAATCTGATCATTATCCACCACTCACAGCTGCGGACCGAGCTCCAGCAATATGTTCTGATTGTCTGATGGTGAGATTCAATACAACATTCATACCTTCTTAGCTTACTATTTTCGATGTTTCTCTCTGATATTTCAATACCAATGGCTCAAAGTAGTAGAATAGATTCAAATATCGACATACTTTTGCCTGCATTACAGAAACATATATAAAATCTTATTTGAAACCAAGGAGACAATATCTCATATATTTTATTGTTCACTTAAGTATTTGAACAATCAGTCTTCTAATGAAAATTTAGTAAGAGGAAATGATGAAGGGGGAAAGCTCCAACAAAGAGTCCACGATAATTAAGCACAAATATAAGTAAGGAGTTTTGAGTACATTACCCCTTATGACTTGTTTTTGGGGAGCTTTAATACATAGAACGTGGGATGACATAACCACCGGGTGACGTTCCCTTAACCCTAAATACATGCTTCGTCCTTCATTGGCATGGAGTTCAATCTAGTTTTCAGAATTGCTCGACGTTACACTTGTGTTAGATTGAGTTCACTCCAAGCGTCTTCTATTACAACTACATCATGTGTCCCACTTAAGTTGGATAAATGCTTTATGCACTTACCCTGTCTTAAAATTGGAATTAGTCGCGGTCGAACAAGAGTTATCCTACAAATTTCAAACAGAACACCTTCTACGGTTATTACTACAACGGTAGCTACTTAGCTGAGTAATATATGTGTGCCAAATACGTTTAGTTCCCCTATTTCAATCTCCTGCTCCCTCCTTGGCGAGATCTCAGTATTTCCCTGCCATCAACCAAACCTAGCTGTACCATTGCTACTAAATGTAGCTTCTCTATTAGTGTCATTATCTATGGTTAATGATTACCTTACATTATGCTTTGCGTATAACGAGTTACATATTAGTTTTTTTTTGTTTCTTATATGCACTCAATTTTCAAGAATTTTTTTAACCAAAAATTTACCATCTTTTTTTTTAGAAATATCTGTTCAATTTAAAGCTTGTAATATCTATCTAATATTCATAAGCTTCTCATTTTGATATACTGGAAACAAGAGGTTAATGAATGATAATCTTAACAAGGACCAAGCTAACTCATAAAGTATGAGCCATTTTGAAGCATGTTCTATTGAATATAACTTACACAGACTTTACTGTGGACGAAATAAAGGCGAAACCCTGTAAGCGCATAAATATTTTTTCCTCTGGATGTCTGGATGTTTCTCTGGATGTCTGGATGTTTCTCTGGATGTCTGGATGTTT
>NW_026057294.1:0-2238 GCF_019202705.1 Hemisphaericaspora subhashii | reverse complement strand
TCATGGTTACGACATTCGCGTCATTTTTCGCATATAAAAATATCACCCGCAATTCGATCAAATGAAAAAAATGGATCAAAGATAAAATCGTAGTTTTCTATACCCATCTTTTCGTAGCTATATCAAGAGAGACTTAAACGAATATATGATTGTAAAAGATTAGGGATTTACACCGCGGGCGTTATGTAAACAAACAACTACACAGCATCGGGAATTTTAATATTTCTAAAAAACAGTCCTTACAGTTCTCGCAATTCCAATTTGTAGATTTGCAGATAATTTAAGCTCGTATAGGTAAGGTTGATTCATCGGAGAAACAAAAAACCAGCCATATAAATAATAGCTCCATATGATATATATATGGCTATTTAACATATGACTGTAAGCGTAAGAGGATTATCTGCAGTATTATGGATCGGTATGGTAGATTGAATATCCTCTCAAGGTACCACCAAAGTTTTTTCGACTATACTTTATTGAACCTTGCCCGTGTTCTTTACTCTCTACCGGTAATATTTCACTTACAATTTATTAAATAGTAATAAATGATTTAAGTATTGAACTAACAGGTGACTAACCTCGAAGTTATATTCAGTTATTAAAGCAAATAATAATATCTCTTAAGAACTAAATTATAAGGAAAACATATATTCCTAGATTGTAAGTTAAGATGTCTGTGTTCTCTATATAGAATAGAAATATGGAATGAAAGGAAATATCCTCCTTTAAATATTCCAGCGTGGCATTCAGAAATAACTCTAAATGTGACACGTCTGAGAAATACAATGGAGAATAAAACAATATAAAAATGTCGCAAGAACACCCGCACAAAACAAACTGGTAATCGTGCACACATTCATTTTTTCACCTAATCATTCTCATTCTTGAATGACCCCTCAGAAAAAACTTTACACAGTGTTCTGAAAAGGGATACACAACTGAGCTTGTACGTTGAAAAGCGAACTAATAACAAGCACCTACCACAAACAAGGATGACCAAGTTAAAGCTAAACGTAATCATTATTCCATTGAATTCTGCAAATGAATCAACTAGCGAGATAGACCCATTGGTTTGTAAGCGTTTTCTACATTTGGAAGATCCAACAATCGATCTTAATGAACTTAAAGAACGAATTGAAACTAGATGCCAAAGGCTATACCCAGATGAGGATAAGATCCTGATTGAAGGATTTCAAGATACCCATCTTTGCGATTTGGATCCTGATTATTGTATTTCTGACGTGTTTCTGCCAGGTGATATTTTAAGAGCTATCATCAGGAATCAATTTAAAAGCCAGAGCCTATCAATATCGAATACAAGCTTGCAAGGTACGCGGAGTCCACCTCTTCTACAGGAGCCAACAATTATCACTGGTGCTACTGAGATTCCAGGAAGTCACAAACGTAGTCAAGAACTTTTTGATAATAGTGACAACGATGATTCAGCTAAACACTCAACAACAAATAACGACGTGCCATCATTCCCACAACCTAGAGAACACATATTCTCTGCTCGAGAACCTTTAAAACCACGAGCAATAAAAGTTCCAAGAAAGAAAAAGCGGGAATCCGCATCGCCTTCCAATGATAAAGGTAGTGGAGGCTCAACAGCACCAGACGTGGTATCTATACCTGGATGTTCTCCAATAATTTCCATGTCTACTCCATCCTCCTCAAATAGATTTGAACAAGCTCAGAACAGCCAAATGTCATGTCAATCCACTGAGACCACCCAAAGTATAATTCCAGCCACTCAGCCCCAAACAAGAAGATATGCCCCTGGTAATACATTTCACTCTATTGTTTCAGCTTTACCAAACTTTCAATACGACAGTGCAACATATACTTATAATTATAAAGGTCATGATGTTCTTCTGATAATTGAGACCATTGAACATATTCTGCTTTGGTTCAGTCCTAGTTATAGAGCTTGTCGATTCCCGTGCAACAAATACTCTGAAGGATGTCGTGCTTATATAAGCTTGCTGAATGACGAAACACCAGAATTAGAATGGAAATACGATCATAATCATGATTGTTTGTCAGATCAATACTTTGTTGATAACAATGAAGAGTTAAAGATGCAAAAATTTATACTTGAACACTATCTAGAATTGGACTGGGAAGATCAGAGAATAAAGTATTGTGAAAATTTCAATCGAAGCAATTTGTTAACTTTTGAACTGTGTTATGGTAAGATTAATCTATTATATAAGCACATATATTATAGAATTCATC
>NW_026057293.1:0-2268 GCF_019202705.1 Hemisphaericaspora subhashii | reverse complement strand
CCATGGGCTGTTGTAGGGGTAACAAACACAGCAATTGTCTCTGTAGAACGAGTACTGTCGGTTGAGTGGGTATTTACGTTTGGATCATCCAGGGTAGATGGGACAGTTGGTAAGACGGTTATGGCTGAAGCTACAATTGTGACATCTGTTGAGGCGATTCCACTAGTTACAGTAACAAAGCTTGGAATTGTGGTATCGGTTGTATGAATAGTTGAAGTTGTGGACGTACTAAAGGGAGTCTTTGTTGTAACCGTGGTAATAGGTGTACGGGTCGTAGGAGTTGTTTCTGTAGTTTTTGTGCTACTACGAGAAGGATCGGGACTTGGGGCAGTAGAGGTATCAGTAGGTGAGGCCATTGATGATTCTGGAGAAGGCATTGGAGATGGAACTGGTGATGACTCTGGAGATGTCGTTGGAGATGGACTAGACGATGGTACAGAAGATGGATATGGCGATGGTACTGAAGATGGAACCGAAGATGAATCTACAGATGGAGCAGGTGTTGGTTCAGGAGATGGTACAGAAGATGTATCTGGAGATGGTACTGGTGATGGTACTGGTGATGGTACCGGAGATGGCTCTGAAGTTGATTCTTGGCCAGTTGATTCTTGGTCAGTTGATGTGGTAGTCTCAGTGGTAGAGTCAGGAATCGTTTCGGAGATTATATCTTGAGTACTTTCTGTATCAGTTCCCGATGTTGTTGCTGGAGTGGTAGAAGGACTTGTCTCAGGACTTGTCTCAGCGGTTGTCTCTGGAAAGGTCTCAGGTGTCGTCTCAGGCATTGTCTCTGGAGTGGTCATACTCGTGGCGTCACTTGTGAACTCAGTTGTGGTCTCTTCAGCGGTTTCAGTTGTGGTCGCTGCTGTGGTTTCTTCGGAAGTATCGCTTGTGAACTCAGTAGTGGTCTCTTCCAGAGTTTCACTTGTGCTTTCAGTAGCGGTCTCTTCCAGAGTGTCAGTTGTGATGTCAGTAGTGGTCTCTTCAGCAGTTTCGGTTGTGATATCAGTAGTGGTCTCTTCAGGGCTTTCCTGGGGTTCTACATATGCTGTAATAGTAGTCCAGCTGTCACTCAAAGTGGTAATTGTAAGGATAGCTGTAGAACCTTGAGGTTCTGTTGTAGTTGTGACAGTGGGGAATTGGCCAGGCGCTGTGTTTGGAAATGACCGACAAGTGGTGCTGCAAGGATGAGAGCCTGGGTTAGTGGAGTACATAATACGAAAGTCTTGGCCTCCCATAGTTGTCAAAAATGAACCCAGGTAGCCTTCGCCAATTTTAAATAGATATGACAAGT
Organism: Hemisphaericaspora subhashii; assembly: GCF_019202705.1. NCBI lineage: Eukaryota > Fungi > Ascomycota > Pichiomycetes > Serinales > Debaryomycetaceae > Hemisphaericaspora > Hemisphaericaspora subhashii. The sequence continues at coordinate 977 of NW_026057293.1, read as the reverse complement.
CGTTGCCAGTAATAGTTAACATCCCATTTTCGTAATTATAACGACCACTGGATCCGACGCTGGCAATGATCCAGTTCTGCGGTCCACCAAAATCGTGAACTATAACAGGTTGGTTGGGTGGTTCTGTAAGCATAAGTGAAGAGGTTGTATCTGAAAAGCAAAAGGACAGGTAAGTAGTCGATGAACCAATGAAAGCGGATCGACTAAGTACAATTAAACCAGTGGAGAATTTGGAATATTCTTCTTGGGTAACGGTAAGTCGCGCGTTAGTAAGACACAAGATACCTTGGTTACGAAGAGAACCCACCGTAAGCAAACCTGCCGCGCCATTGACAATATGATTAATTTCGCCCCCATTGTAAATGAACAGTATGTCTATGTTTGGAACACCTTCAGAAGAAGTCAATAATGTAAATAACCCTAGATTAGAAAGCGCGTTGAACAATTTATTGTTGGTTACTTTTGTTTTTTGAGTGTTGATATGAAGCGAACCTGTATTTTCTATGGAACCGTATGAGAAAGCAAAATTGATATTTTCGAATGTAGTATGATAATATAAGACTCCATCATTTGTAAGTTGTGTGTCGTCACCAAAGTTCGCAACATCAATAAACGACCAAACATCCGTTTCAGCAAACACCGGTCTACTTTCAGAGAAGGTCCCTCCTCTTTGGATATTTACGAGAGCGGAAACAATCCGTCCGTAATAGATTAAAAGTGGAATAATAGGCAAAATTGGAAAGATCATTGAGGTTGTATTTGTTTGGAGAAAAGAAGAAGAAACTGAATTCGATACTTTTTGAAGCCATTTAAATGCTTAATGATATACATGATCCAGCGGTAAGTTTGCGAAGATTATCTGACATCGCTAAAGTGTAAATGACCAGGTCATCACTGTGTATTTCTTATCAGCGTAATAGTGAAAATTGTTGAAATAAATAAGTTAAGCCAATTCTTTATGAACAAAGAAATAGCAC